>NW_024540142.1:0-15163 GCF_016647785.1 Suillus fuscotomentosus
TCCGCACACAGCTCGTATACACCTCCATTCTACTACACAAAGACAGAGGCGTCAAGACCTACGCAGCATGCTATCTTGCCGACATACTCAGGCTATACGCGCCTTATATCCATACCGAGCTGAGGGACATCTTCCAATTCTTCTTCAGACAACTAGCAACCGGCTTGAGGGGCGCAGACGCATCATACTATAATGATAACACGCCGTACTGCGTGCTATGTTTTCTCACACACGATGCATTTAAGCAAGACTTGTACGCTCTCACCTGACTGTACCGACTGACCACACAACAGGAAAGCTCTATGTATATCTGGTTATAACATCGGTGGATCCTCTATGTGAGTGCTTTTCAATATGTGGAAACTGAACAGTGCACATATGCACCATTCAAAGCACCATGGCACCGCCAATAACAAAACATCGTCTCCAAGCGCTGGCAAGAATTCAGATGCGCGTCGAAACCTCTACGTGCTCGGTCTGCCCTTTGATCTCACCAAGTGTGCCTACTTTTAGTCGTCACACCTTTCATGCTCACGAGTCACTAGGCCCGAATTTTCCGCCTTGTTTTCGCGTTTCAGTACTGTCATGCACGCTGTGATTCTCGCCACTGTCGATAACGCATCTCGCTGTCGCGGGTTCGTGGTAATGTCATCTCATGAGGAAGCCAAACGTGCAATGAGTGCGCTCTCGCGAACGCAAATAAAGTATTAGAGCATTTGCTTCGCGATTCAAGGCTCAACTTACTGACACGTCACAGAGGACACACCCTTGATGTATCTTGAGCCGTCGTACAACGTTCTCAAGGTGCGAGCTAAATCCAGTTGCAAGTACTCTACCTTATTTATCCCTTGTCACAGGCTTCCTAGATGACGCAGACAGGACGATGATGCTGGCATCCTCAAACCCTTCGTCACTTCCGGAAATGGAGTTCGATCACCAACCCGCACCTCCAACCATCAGTTCACCCCAATGCGCCTTCCTCGAAGTTGCTGGTATCGAACTTGCCGATTCTTCTCTTTGCTCAGGCCAGTGACTTGCATCGTCTGTTCTATACTTTCGGTCTCATCAAGGAGGTGAAGCTCATGGATTCTGCTATGCTCGGCAATGGAACCACAACCGCTCTAGTCGAATACGTGAATGTCTTCGATGCTCAGGAAGCCAAAGAGGCACTTCAACGACAGTTCTTTGGGACCTCACGCCTGGAAGTCCAATTCATCCAAGACAATATCTATCCGGTTAATTCTACTGCTGCCGCGTATGCCCAGTCTCCCATGCTACCGAAAACATCTGATGCCGGCCTTAATCCTTGTGCTGCTCCTTTCGTCTTTGGATCCCGCCACTTGCCACCCTTGGCTTCTGGTCTTAGCGCCGTTGCACACGATTCATTTGTCAACGACCTCAATCTTGCCAATAGACCGTCTTTACATTGGCTAACTCCAGCCGAGTAGACCCTCTGCTCGCAGCTCTGAATCTTACCCAAACCTTATCTTGTCATCAAGGAGACCTTCGTCCGGGAGTACGCTTGTCGTGGAGGTAAGCTTCACCGCAGGGAAGCACGGGATCCTGTCAAGATTGATGTGAACAAGGCGAGTTGAGTTTGGGACTCTTGGTGCAAGCTGGTTTTCTCAAAATCACACCTGACCCGCCTGCTGCTGCTGTTCAGGATACTTCGTACGTTAGTTACGGCTCAACAGCGTATATGTTGATTTCTGTGATTGGCCGCTTCTTGTACGTCTATATGATTCAAGTCGTCCCCTTCACTGAGTGAATCATATTACAGCGGATGGATGTCGAATTTAACATCGACCCAGATGAATTCCAGGCTCGCAAGCGCAGACGAATGTCAACCATGACCACTTCCCTACCTCCACCACCCAAGGTAGCCCCAACCTCTGCTCCTGGGGTACACAAAATTGCCACCTTCCTCCCTGGTAGGCTTGAGTTCGAACACGAGCTCGATAATGAAGCGGAGGATCTTGTGAAGGATCTAGAATTCGGAATTTGTCATGCACGAGGCGGTGATCAGATTATGGAAGATGAGAACGGCCTGGATGTACGTGCCAGGGCACGAATGCAGGAAGAGCGCAAAACTGTTGCTGGTTCCAGGAACAGCAGTCAGCCACCCGTCAATGGTGTCAGTGGCAATGGACATCTTTCAATGAACGTATCAAGTTCAAAAGTAAGTCTTGCCAGGTCTATTGTTGTACTCGAGCACTTCCTCCAGATATTCTAGCGGCTTAACGCAAGTCATCATACTCGAGATCATTCACATCTTCAACCGCCAGGCAGAGATCGTCAAGCTGAGTACGTATCTCTCTGTTCTCGACCTGTTATATATGTTCAATGTTTACCGTGTAGTCCGCACGCTTCTTAACTGCTTCAACTCCACCATTTTCCATTTTTTTATTTTTATTGTAGCTCGCAATTGCGCAGTGACACTTGCAACCCACTTACTTCCCTGGGTTCGCATTCTCTTGGCTCTGCCTTGTTTCACATCGACTCTTCATGCCAAAATTGCTACTATCCGACACCCGCGAGGTGAGATTTGCCCTTCAATTTTGGAGGAACTTCTTTTGACTTTTTCCTGTCAGTGCTGGTCTGCGTTCCACAAGCTCCTTCTTTTCTCCTTCAAGTTTCTGGCTCGATGCTAATCTCCAACTCGCATCTCGTAATTTTTATTGCAGCTCCCTCTGACTCCTCCCCGTCCTTCTTCATGAGTTCCCAGAGTTCCTTAGCGAGTACTACTTTAGTCTCTGCGATGCCATTCCTCCGCGTTGCATCCAGCTTCGCAACATCATCCTCAGCGCGTTCCCTATGTCTATCATCCTTCCTGACCCTCATCTACACAAATTTGACTCGATTCCCGAAATGGGACCGATACCACCCGTTCTATCAGACTTTGCTTCATGTCTCAAAAGCGCTGACCTCCGCAACAACCTCTATCAATACCTCCTTAATTGTGGAACCCCTTCATTCCTCACAACACTCTAAAATCCCTTGAGCCTGCCCGACGTGCCAGAGGGTTCATCCGAGTTGTACAACCTGTCACTAATAAATTCCCTAGGGCATTGGGCCTTTGCACGAAAGATGCATCCGCACCCAATCATATGGATAGGCTTCAGTCTCCAGGGTGTTAGGGATGAGGTGTACAGTGAAGGGACACATCTCATGGTTCATACTTTTGAACGCATTTTGTTTGCTTATGCTCCTCAGGTTCCCTGGTTCGAGACTCCAATAGTTTTTGACATTCGTGCAAAGCCTTGGAGTGTAGCAAGTTTGACTGGCACGAAAGGTGACGTCTGCAGCTTGCGGCACACCTGCACCC
This sequence comes from Suillus fuscotomentosus, assembly GCF_016647785.1. NCBI lineage: Eukaryota > Fungi > Basidiomycota > Agaricomycetes > Boletales > Suillaceae > Suillus > Suillus fuscotomentosus. The sequence goes on from NW_024540142.1 coordinate 3,326, forward strand.
GCTTAATTTGGAATTGTAGATTTGCAAATGGTCAACATTACTTGCAGAGTTCTGTCACGGCCGGCTGTATCTACTCTGCCTCAAATATATTGTGAACTAGGAAAAGACTATGACGAGCGCGTACTACCGTCTATAGTTAACGAAGTCCTCAAGTGTGGTCGCACAGTTCAATGCGAGTCGACTTATTACACAATGTGAGATGGTGCGCAGTATTTTCACCTGCTACCCTGTTGTAAAATGACGATGGGTTATGTGTCAGGTGTCCCGGTTAATTCGCGAGAACCTGACGAATTGTGCATTGCGCTTTAATGCAGTGCTAGACGATGTGTCTATCACCCATTTGGCATTTTCACCTGAGTTTACGCATGCTGTCGAGGCCAAGCAGGCAAGTAATCTGGTACATATCCCATTCACCGAGGTAATTTTGCCCTACAGGTCGCTCAACAAACAGCTTTGAGGGCTGCCTTCTTGGCTGATCAGGCCATCCAAGAAAAGCAGGTAATATATCCTTGTAGTAATTATCGGTTTTTCTTAGTTCTGATGTGTCTTCTACAGTCTATTATAGTGCAAGCTCAAGGTGAGGCAAAGAGTGCTGAGCTGATTGGTGAAGCCATGCGCACGAATAAAGGATTTCTGGAGCTTTGTCGGCTTGAGGCCGCAAGGGATGTCGCCAACATGCTAGCCTCCTCAGGGAATAAAGTGATGTTAGATGCTCAGAGCCTCTTGTTGAATGGTGCGTTGTCTCCTACTTTGTAACGATTGCTACTAACAGATTCTTTGTTACGCAGTGACAGGAGAGGACACAAAAGAGTTACTGAAAGTAAAGAAGTGATCCTATTACCTTGTCTGCATCTCGTCATCATTGTACTGTCACTGCTGATGAAAATGCACATGTCGACTGGTAACAGTATAACTGCAAGTCGTTGCCTTGCAAGTTACCGCTCACCATCTACAGACACGCATCAGAACGACATGAAGAGGACAAAACAAAATGGGTCTTCTAATCACCGTAAAAATGAAGTCGCTAAGAGCGCACAAAACCACGAGCAAAATCAGACAGCCGAGTCTGACACTGAAGAGAGCTTTCAGTTGCCACGAAAGAAAGTCAGATGGGAGGGTAATTCCGAATCAGTGGCAGCGGTAGCAAATATGGAGAACGGTATTTCGGAGGACGATGCAAACACATCAAAGGTGAAGTTTCTCAAAGAGTGTTGTGTCCCATGGATCTGACCATCTAGTCAGATCTGCTTGATGATGTCTTGCCAATCGTAAGTCGTTCAATGAGTGCGTGTTTCCGATGCATATTAGCGTGTTTCCTCCAGAGGGCGCGTTGCAGGCCCATACTATGATTCTGTCAGGTGTATAGTCTATGTGCTCGAAGATACGCAAAAGGATGTTTACTTCGATCTTACGAGCATGCGTTGAGTGGAATCCTTCTCATCATTTTGCCCATCTGAACCTGTACCAGTTCTAGAACAATGCAATGCTGACATAGTGTTGACCAGCTCCAAAGCCGACGACCCGTTTATATCGGTCCTTCAGAAATTTGATATGCTCTCTATTGCCACTGCATATATGCGCAGGTACTCAACCCAATGACTCAGCTGAGGCTTCTGGAGGTGTCGCTCCCTCTTCTCTCTGAGTTGATAACCGAAGATACTGGTCAATTGTCATCCGACAGCAGTTCAGGCGCTGAGCCAAGAAACGCATATGAATTCATGCAGAAACGCAAACAGCCGGCAGGCGACCCAACTATGGAAAGATGGAACACGGCAATTAGGTTGGCCAACTATGCATCGGTGGAATCTTCTCTTTGTGTGCATCTAGATACGTGGATACGGTATTCCATCTTCTCCACCTCTCCACACATTCACACGTGCACAGGACCAAGCTGTCAAAGCCACCGAGGCGCATGCACTGGAAGCTGAATTGTGTGGACTAACTGTTCGATGTTCGTGGGGCTATACTTAAATCACCAGTGTGATCAACAGCATGGTCATGTAACATACAGACGATGCCGCCATTGGTGCACTCAAAGTATTTCGGCAATGCAACACCAATGAGTTGGTTATAAGATGTTCATTTGACACTGCCTGGTAGGCATGTGCTCACCGTGTTCAGCCACTTAGCAACGAGTAGGAGCATGGTTATCACACCCCTGATTGTACTGAGAAGGCATCATTGTGAGCATCCATATATCTAGACACTCACCTGACATATCACCCGCGTGGGCAACCGTGGCAACGGCGGGTGTGGATGAACGCGTCTGGTCATTGGCAGATGCCTCAGACTCAACGTTGGGATCCTTGTCGTGTTGACCGGAGGATGGATGTACGGTTACCTCAGACGTGGAAGGTGCATTGTGCGTTTTGCGAGGCACAGGACGAGGTTTAGGTACAGGACGCGGCTGACCGTCGACAGTAGTGGGAACGTTAGACACAGGAGGCTTGGAACCGGAAGCAGGTGTTTGTCGAATGGTAGGAGGGACGTCAGCTTCGTCAGAGACTTGGATCTCTTTTGCCTTCCCTTTGTTCCGTGGGTTCTTGAATTCCATTTCCGCGTGGTCTTCTGGATCCTCGTAATCATCGTCGTATCCCTATTACGAATGTGAGTATAGGACATTAACGGGAGATATGAGAGACGTCTTGAGCTCACCGTTGTGAATTTGTCAGCTTCACATTGTGGGAAAATGATGTCCAGTGCTTCGACATCAGTGCTGACATTGAACTTCTTATTTGGATTGTCCCACATTTCTCGAACTCGAGCTCTAGATGTGTTCAAGAACACCGCCTGCAAAAAGGAAGATTGATGTTAGCCCAAAATGGTCTCGAAGGTACGTATATGATATCAAATAACGACTGGTTCTTACCCGGAGCAAATATTCCAGGCCTATCGAAACATCTGCTGATATCAGAGCATCCGAAGAGGACGAGGACTTAGCACACGGTAGATTTGCGACATAGTTGATAAGTTTCTGGATCGCGTCCGTATGAGCTTGTTTGAGCGTGAGTCGTTCTTCAAGTTTGTGTTGCTCTTGCACAGACTCATCTTCGAGTGTATCAATGATAGCTTGAGGATCTGCCTGCTTGTCGCTGATGGTGAGCTCGTCCCACCAAGTCCATTCTGCAGTCGTCTCTAACCCGGATCGTCCAATTGTCTGCAGGGGTTGAACATACTGCGCGAGGGCCATCTCAATGAGTCTTCGGAGCGCACCGACCCACGGCTCCGACAATAGCTTTGGACGATAGCTCTGCATGTGCGTCCGCTCCAGAATGATGGCCTGCAGGGTGGGAAGCAGGTCTCGCGTATTGTTTTTGATGGACGGAGATGCCCAGTCCCAAGCTGTGACGTGCAGGCCCATAATGCCGGCAATGGTACGTGCCTCCCCTGCAATGTTCTTCGGATTGATGACGTTCCTTTGCTTTCTCTTCATCACTATGTTATGCAAAGCTTGGTACAAGACCTGCTCGTTTTCTCCCATTTTCGCGACGGCGTCATCAAATGTGCCTTTGTCCTTTGGTCGTGGTGGGAGCTGAGGTGCGATGTTGAGCATCACATTGTTCAGCCTCATGACAAACGATTTTCTGTAAGTCCATATGATTTCTGCGACCTACCATTGAACACAATGTTAGGACTTTCGTTTTTCGACGTCACGCTCGCGAATCGGGACTCACGGCCATATCTGCATCGGGTTCTACGATTCGTTGGTCCTTCACAATGTTCAACATCATGACCGTAGACCAGTCGTCCATCGTGTGCTGTCTCCCACCGATGCGACGGAAATGATCGAGCAGAGGCTCGAACCAATGACATATCTATTGTAGGGAATTTGTAAGTCTCCCAATCTTCCGATGTTCAATCGTTTTCTGTACCTCCACAATGCCAACCTGTGTCCTGATGAGATATTCCCAGATATAATTCATCATCCATGCTCCCAGGATCGGCTCTGGCGCATGTTTAGCTCCCAGCTCCGGAGTCAGGTGCAGGGTCACACGCGCGACGATCCTATCAAGACTTTTCAAGATGTCGTTACTTTTTATCTCGTCTTCGCTCTTCTTCGACAAGGACCACATGTCTCTCAAGGTGCGTATCACGCTCCCTCGATATATACTTAACGTGGTCACATATGCAGGCGTCATTTCCTCAATGATGTCTTCGTACCCCGTAAAGACTGCCTCCGCGTGTTCGTTCAAACTCCCGATAACCTCCATCCACGTCGACAGGTCGCCCTTCTCGTTCTCTTTGCAGGTCCTCATCGATTCGCGCAACATCGCGAGTTGTTTGGTGGCTTCCTTGTTACCTTTTCGGAGTCCCGCAGCAACCGAATGATGATGTTGTACGATGGGAACTCTTTGCGAGAAGAGAGCAATTGCAGGAGTCCGCATCGAATTTTGATTAACGTAATGTAGAGCTTGGTCAAGGTGAGCATTGACTTCGCATTTCGTATTGTATGACTCACTCCCATGCAGATCCCAATCGATGTGAACAGCCATGTCACCGTGAACTCTCGCCTTCGACGAAAATGCGGGCCTAGCTTGAGCAGCTGGGTTGCGAGCACCACGCATAACATTTCGTGGTGCAACACCTTCTGAATACGTGCGTTTTTCTTCCCGGTGGTCCGTACCTCGACGAGGGCCATGGTTGCTGCATCACGTTTCGACTCTTCTGGTGCCGCGTCGTAGGCTACTAACATCCTCTTGAACGCAGTTATTATGACCTCTTCGTCGGTCTCCCCGTACTCGGGCAACGCATTGTTGCGACTCAGATGAGTAGCCAGGTCATCGTTACCCTTCGCTAACAGTTTCCCTACAGAATCAACAAGGTCAGAGGTCCGCGTTGGGAACAGTGGCCTGGGCGGACATTCTGTGATGTCGCGTCTGCTTATACACGCGCCGGCCACTGTGGCATGCGCGGAACACACCACTCACTTTGATTATATACGACCACCCCCCATTTTCCAACACTCTCCGTGATCCCCATGATGACGCGCATATCGAACTGGACCTTGTTGTACGTGTCCATTTGGTCCGCGCTTATTTTGTCCATGGCCCTAAATTTATCCCGTTTCTTCGCCAGTACGTTGAACTCATCGTCTAGCTGTTGTTTGAATTTCACTAAGGCAGCAAGTCGGTGCTGTCCCGATGCGACCACGATAGGGTCTTTGTCGACGAGTTCGAGTTCAGGTACATCCCCCGGATCAAGGAAATCCTTCGACAACGAGTCTGCATTTTTGATGCGTGCGATATCGATGATGATCGGAATCGCTGTCTGGTCCTTCATGGACATGATCCCATCGCGAAAAGACGTCACTAATTTGTTAGTTTCTGTTTCGTTCTCGGCCCTATCATTATAGGTCCCAAACTTCAATCTCTTGCTGAGTGCGAGTATATTGATCCATGCAACTCCCGCTTTGCATTTGCCGACCTGGGTATCCAACTTCTGCATCATCTTGGCAACATCATTGTCAAGTACCAGCGGTTCTAAGGGTCTGGTGTCGAGGTGGAGATTCGTCATTTCTCCGTCCTGATAGACGTTTGTGTTAAATTTAGGTGAGTTCTGCTTCTCTTCTTGCGCATTTTTGACTTACCTCTGCATTGGCAGTCTTGCTGCCTCCTCCTTTCGTTTTTTTGGGCATTTGTACAGATAAAATTCTTGAATGTGCGTATCGTAGGTGGTGGTAGGTCTCTGAGATGGATTCCAATCGTTATCCGGCTCCCTTCGCCCTACGCCCTTATATTCCTACTCCCTCCGACCTTCGCCTTCGCCTCGTGTCACAATTGTTCATGTCCGCGATGATCAGATTCCGATGTCACGTGATATTGTTTTTTATTCATTTTATCATGTAATATATACATATTCTAATCTATTCTTTGATATTTCCGCCCTCGCCACGGTTGTGGGGGCGGACATATGTGATTGTCATATTGAATATATAAAAATCTTAATATATATGTTGTGTCTTATATGATGTCCGCCCATGCCACCGTGGCATATGCGGATGTGGGTATATAACAAGGTGTAAAGTGTATAGTAAGTACATACTGATATATGTCGCTATACATCTATTCATACCCACATATACAAATGTTACATATGTGGGTATGAATAGATGTATAGCGACATATATCAGTATGTACTTACTATACACTTTACACCTTGTTATATACCCACATCCGCATATGCCACGGTGGCATGGGCGGACATCATATAAGACATAACATATATATTAAGATTTTTATATATTTACTGAGTCTATCGTGAATAAAGGGTTACAATACCATATCTTGAGTGCATTTTTGTGCATTGTATAATCATCATTTTTAATACATTATTTGTACAATCACCCTCAACTTTAGTTTCAGAGGCCTTAGGGTCAACAAAACCATACATTTAACCGAACCTATTTACAAATATCCTTTATAATCAGGTCCCAGGTGACAGATGTCACGTGACCGGTTGTCGTTCCGATATTTGTTTATGGAACTTCTATTACGTAATAGGTCTAGACCTTCGGTCCGGACTCGGATCAAACTATTATTGCCTCTTACTCAATATAGATTGTGTACGCCTGTTTACCTTTTTATAGAGTTTGACATCTGTGAGAGATTTTTAATGGCGGCCTTCGGCCACCTGCTGCGGCACTAAAAATACTTTTAGGCTTCTTAACGTTGATAACATTATTAGACATGATACGATACTTCTTATCTTCGATAAACCTTCGTACTCAGACACATACTCCTCTCGAATATGTGTGTCCCCCCCTATTTAAACCAGCTAGAAAACTGATGAGAGTACCATACTCGAAATACCACCTCAGACTACCTAGTAGCCGGGGGTATTTTTTCTAGTTTACCTCTTCAGTTACTTGTGCGCCCACCAGCGTTTTTATTCCCTAACCCATCGTGGCGTATTGGATATGTGTGCGCAGCGGAGAAGGTGTCGAAGGCGGAAAGAGAGGGGAAGGTGAAATTTGAGAGTGCCCGCTATATGAAGTATAGGCGGTAGCGACTTCCTGCCAGGCGTTTTAAACACCAGGTGAATAATCAGGCCCATGGACACAACAGAAAAATCAAACCCATTGTCCGTCATAAATTCAATCTGGTGATCTGTGTGGACTTGAATGGGCCAAGAATGGGAACACAGGGTGTCGACCAGAGACATGGAGAAAAGCAACAGCAAGAATGCTTAGGAGCGTCGACACAGTCAAATACTCCACCTTCACAACACGGTGTCAACAATCAGCCAGAAGAAGATTCAACAGGACCGTCCAAAAGACATGGTGCAGGTCAATATCGCTTTCGACAAACCTCCAGGAGATGACAAATGAGCATTCAAGAGGCAGGTTACATCAACGGCAGACTGAGGGGGAAAACCCCTTGTTCTGCTTCAAAGATGTCATCTCTGACCATTACAAGGAAGATATGACGCACAATGGTAACAATCGAGAGGAACTCACCATGCTACTTAATGACATCAAGGCCGAAGGCAACAATGTAAATGGTAAGAACTCTCCATGATGGCGTGTTTGATATTTGGGCGTAGCGGAGAAGGTGTCAAAGGCGGGCAAGACAGGAGCAGGAGAATGTGGAGTGCATACTATATGAAGTATAGCTTGTGGCGACCTTCACCTACGTTTCTGAGAGGAGAAGGTGAAATATTAAGGCCCATGGACATATCAGTAAAGCCAACCCATTGTGCATCATAAATTCAATCTAGCGATGTGTGTCGACTGAAAAGGTCCGCCCTCGCCACCGTGTCCACGGGGGCAATAAAGACACCGCCTCCCCATTTATGTCCTCCAATATGGTCCGCACAGAAGGTGTGGCGCACAATGGGTGGACGAGAGTAAATACCCCTATCAGAAGGACAAACATGGACAAATGCCAAACTCACGGAGCGACGAACAACTGCACCTACTGGCACCGGAAGGTCCGCCGATGCCACGGTAGCCATGGCGGAAATTACCACGGTACCGTACCGCGTAAGTCTGCGGTGTCTGCCGTGTAGATGTTATGGCGCACAATGGAGGCACGCTGGAATCACATTGTATGTCTCAATGTTCGCCAAACGTCAGGCTCAGGGGGCGTACCATCCCTGTCCACCTGCGGCGATAATTGAACCGTAAAGTTCAACAAGTTCAGGGGTGGTCCGCCGTCGACGCCGTTGCCAGGGCGGAATTTGAAAGAGTGATCTTCCTCTCGTCTTGTTTCATTGCGTCCGTCACAGAAGATATGACGCACAATGGGTATAGCAGAGGGGTACCCCTGTGATGAATGGCGGTCATCGTCACATGTCAGGCTCAGGGGTGGTCCGCCCATGCCACCGTTGCCACGGCGGAATTTGGAAGAACAGTCCTCCCATATGGATGTACCGATGTGGATATACCCTCTTATGCGGTAGTGACATTATCGTCATTCGCTGCATGGCCAGTCGAGCTTTACATCGAATGGTATGAGTATGATCCACCCCACATATATGGGTAAGGGCGAACTGCACAATGATGTATAGAGGACCGCCCCTGATACATGGTGCGGATCACCACCCCTTTCAACTAACTTTCAGAAGATGAGAAACAAGTATTCGAACTACCTCTCATAACTGAAGTTATGGCGCACAATGGCAGAAATATCAGACCCAATGATGGGATCCCATTTCTACATATAACTCTACCGGCCAAGCGTCTGGCGGCATACTGTAGTTTTACATATAGCTCAACCGGCCAAGCGTCTGGCAGCAGACTGTATTTTTTTACATATAGCTCCACCGGCCAAGCGTCTGGCGGCAGACTGTATGTTTACATGCCGCTCCACCGGTCAAGCATGTAGCGCCACAATGAAATCTCAATTTCATTGGCGGATGCATCTTGGTTAGGGGTGGACCGCCACCGCCACAAAGGCTCAGGCGGCACTGAATTGTGCACCTCCTCTGTTGTCTCTGTACATCCACCATCGAAGGTATGGCGCACAATGGGTGTAGCAGGGTGGCGCCATATATCTGACTGGCCATCATCGCCAAATGCATGGCTCAGGGGCTCACCGCCAAGGCAAGCCTGGTATGCATCAGGGGGCGCCACCCCTATGATGAGGTGGGGAGTAACATTGTCGTCATTCGCTGCGTGGCCAGTCGAGCTTTATATCGAATGGCAATTGCAGCGTCCACCAGCCATATATTATATGGGCGGACAGCACACCGATGCACAATGGCCCGTCGAGCTTTACATCGTGTGGGCGGACCACCCCCTGAGCCTGATGTTTGGCGATGGGCGCCATTCATCACAGGTGTATCATGCTGCTCTACCCATTGTGCGCCATATCTTCTGTGATGGACGCAATGGCATAAGGAGAGGGGTCAGCTCTTCCAATTTCCGCCGTCGCAACAGTAGCGACTGCGGACCATCATTGGGCCTCATGTTTGATTATGGCCGCCATCCAGTACTATGGCGCCACTCTGTTACACCCATTGCGCGCCATATCTTCGATGGTTGATGTAAAGAGACAACAAAGGAGGGTGCTCAATTCAGTACCGCCGCCGTCGCAACGGTGTCGACGGCGGACCACCACTGAATCTGTTGAACTTTATGGTTCAATTGTCGCCGCAGGTGGACAAAGATGGTACACCCCCTGAGCCTGACGTTTGGCGAACATTGTGAGACACTATGTGATCCCAGCGGTCTTCCATTGTGCGCCATAAATTCTACGCCGCAGACAGACGCGGCATGGTAATATGGTAATTTCCGCCATGGCTACCGTTGCATCGGCGGACAGACAGGAAGAACGGTGAAAGGCCAGTATGCGTATTTGGTGGAGGTGTAATACAATAAATCGAACGTTATGCGGAATGCACTAATATAGAGTTGGCCGCTTGAGCTATATGTACATATCAGATAGCATGGTAACACCGCGCATATTCACTAACATTCCTGGCACTAGGTGGTCGACGGAACAGTCACAGCGACGAAGATTGTTGGCGTAATTGTCACACATGTGCATACATACTCGAAGACATTATGTCGCCGCCGATAAAACAGTTGCGTCGGCGGCGATGATGTCATGCCGTCCCTCACACCAAGATTCTGTTGTGGCATGTGCGCAAAATGAGATGAAGTTATGACGCACAATGGGGACCGCTTGCATGTACATGGAGTGTCACAGCATGCCATTTGGTGGTGCCCATTGTTCGTCACATCTTCAATTATTCTATAAAATAATTGTCAGTCTGCAAGGATTGAACCACAGTTAATCCAGTGCTACAGAACGCAGAGTTTAACCATTTGGCTACAAAGCCATTACTACTAGGACACCACAAATGTATGTCGATCAATAAACTTAATATTTATTTAAATTGGATATTTATGTTCGTAACATTTGACCCAGTGTGTGTCTATCTAAGCTGTGCGATGCAACAAATGGTAGGTATCTGATCGTTCTTCACTTCCTCTCTCCTTAGGATCATATGATGTATGTTGCATATGCCCATTTGAATCCGTCACATGATGCACCGTGAAATAGGGGTGAACTTCAGGACCATTACAGACATTGTTGTGTCGAGGTGGGCGATTCTCTGTTATGCCACGGTGTAAATCATGAGCATCATAGCAATATTGAGTGTGATGCGAGGATACTCTTCTTTGCGATGTGGACTACGTAACTCAAAGACATAATGGTAAAGAGGCCAGTCATGAAGCATCATTCTTGTGATACACCTTATCACGGGTTTGTGAAGAATCTTGTGATCTGTATTTCTGATATCAAATCACAGATAATTAACAGGTCACATACTATCTATATGCCGATGGAACTGTGGCAATGGCGGCTGTAGTACATGGCACATCAAATGATTATGAGACTATATATACAGAGTTGGAGACCCATTCAGGCACTCAAGAGATTCCAGGATCCCATTACTACCAGCATCAATTGGGACTAGGATATATGATATGATATGAGGTGGGCACAGGGGTATAACCCGCAGTTGCACCGGTGGCCATGGCAGGTCTAAGTCGTTGAGTTACGCTGTCGTTTGTGCTGTTCATGTTCTATGATCTCGACTTCAGAGTCAGAGTCAGGCGCAGGCGCAGGACGCTTCTTGATGGCAATTGAAGACATGGCTGGATGATTGGTGTATGTGCCGGTCGTGGCTCCAATTTCCACTGCTTTGTCTAGCCCAAAGAAGGAGACTGCGATCTTGAAAGGCCCATACTGACGATCTTGCAGCAAACCCATCAGCTCCCTGTGCTTTGCAGCCAACTCCTCATGTGTGAGCAAGATCCAATCCGTCAATGGGACGCCACCTTTGAAGATGCGAGTGGAGCGTGCCTTTGCGAGGCCCATCCGAACTAAATTGAAGGACCCGATGCCTTTGGCGCTGTTCTTAGCGTTCCATTGATTGGGGAATGCTTTCTTCCTCGCAAAGTAGTCTCGCAATGGGCTCTCTCTCTCATATACCGAGATGATATATGCTGGCACCATCGCGATGAACTGGGGCCTCCATGTGCTTCCCTTTCGCGTCCCTTTGTTGGCCTTCCAAGGAATGCTTCTGATGGCATTTGTGGCAGACCGTTCCCCCTGCATCTTGTCGTTGGAGGGCCTGTCTTTGACGTCCCAGAACATATCGGGAAGCACATGACTGAAATAGATCCCTGCGAGCAAGGCGATCTTGTGGACCGGCTTTTCTCGGTCGAAGTTCGCGAAGACCCACTCGTATATCTCTGTCAGCATAGGGTCTCTGCTACATTCTATCTGCTCCAGGCTAAATTCATCAGGGAGACAGTCGCGTGCGAAGAAATCAGGAAGCGACTGAAGTGTGATTGATTCGACTGCCCATGGGGCTCGAGCATCC